>NW_026096073.1:0-16154 GCF_023614345.1 Adelges cooleyi
GTGGAACATTGTCGGATAGTTGATTTATTAAAATGGCTTATTCGTGTGTTTTTACAATCTCTTTTTGTACAAAGTATATGATTTCTTATAGTGTATAAATAAATCGGTTTTTACAATTTATAATTGGAGTTTACAATTTATGCCATGGTTTTTACCCTTTGGCTAGGTACAGAGTACACGATTTCTTATAGTTGTATGAATACATTGGTTATTACAATTTATAATAGGATTTTACAATTTATTACGTTGTTTTACCCTTTGGGCTACAAAGTAGAGAAAAACCCATTTAGGTCGTGCATTATTAACGTTCGAGGAGAAATCGGTTATTTAGTTAGTTGTAGCAACCCATTACAGTACCGTATTCTTTACAGTATTTATACACATTTCCACACAGGCATCATCCGTTTACCGTTGTCCAATCATATCGTTTTAAAAACCGCGCGCGCGCGCGCTGTTGCAACCATCTGCTGTGTACACCCTCAGTCTATACATTATAATCATTGGACGCATCATGGTTTGTCTAAACTTAGTTGCCCAAAGTTTAGCTGTAATATTTGACTCAGCTCACTTTGGTCAACTGGGCCTAGTACGCCATCAAAACGACCGTTGTATTATTATCAACACACATTATAGCTAAATCTATCACACCACATGGATACCCAACATTTTTTTCTTATCACTGATAACAATCTGTTATACCACAATTTTTTACCGCCAAATTTTTTCTTATCACTGATAACAATCTGTTATACCACATGGATACCAACATTTTTTACCGCCAAATTTTTTCTTATCACTGATAACAAAATTGATATCAATTTTTTTGATAAAGGAGGATCATCCTCGAGGATCACTGATAAGAGAGGATGATCCTCACCCAACTATATACTACTACGGTGATTCAAGTATCACTAAAAGATTAGCTGATATTAAGCCATATGAACCGTATTTAACTATTCAAAAAATTGAATGTCGTAATCATTTGTTGAGAAATTATGGTACTAAGTTTTTTGCCATAACAAAAAATACGTCAATTCCTATACATTTAAGGAAACATATACAATCAAATTTTTAGAACTGCAATTACAAAATCAATTGAGTAAAGGAATTCATTGAACAATCAAACAGAAGCTCAAAAATGCAAGGGTAAATATTTTATTCTTTTGAAATTTTATTGTAATTGTAAGTATTTAACTGGTCTGTCATTTGATTTGTAGGCCTAAAAAAAGGATATTGCAAATAGCTTTCGTCATATTTTGGGAGCACACGATAAATGTGAAAAATATTTTTGTACAGGGCCCAAACCTAATGAAATTAATTTAATCGTAGATGCTGAGAAATATAGATTAACTAAAGAGTTTCGTCAAATATTTAATCGATTAGTTATTAATTCTGATAATTTACTAATGAACGTGGATAACAATGTTTGTGAGCAATTTAATAGTGTTATTAACAAACATTTAGGCGGGAAACGTACAAATGTTTCGCAAAGGCAATCGTTATAACACACGTGTAGAGGCAGCTGTGATATCCTATAATACATCTGGACATCTATTACAAACTATTCACAAAAGTGTCGTCAACGACATAAGTCCGGGTGAAATTTTCGCTTTTATAAATTATTTATAAGTACGTTTATCTAGATTAGTAATAATATTGATTATACTATGCAATAGGAGAAGTTGGGAAAAAATTCCTTAAAAGAAAGGAAAATAAGTCTTTCTTATCAAAATCTAGGAAACTTCTTTTTCACAATAAAAAAATGAAGACATCACATTGAGGTCCAGACCAACATTATGGATTGGCAGAACCGTTACCCGATGATGACGTAACTTTAGAAAAAATAGAAAAAAAAAGATTTTATAGAGTTTCTTAGGTTAAACGAATTCGAACGCTTATCCTTAGAAATAAATACTAGGGACCAACCAAATACACAAATTTGGCACGCTGAAAGACGAAATCGTTTGACCGCTTCCACTTTAGGGCCTGTTTACAAAAGAAGAACGAATACATCATGTAAATCAATAGTATATGATTAGGCAGCGACGGAATACGGTAACGCAATGGAGATAAAAGCCATTTTATTTTTATAACATAAATTTAAGTTTGTTGTGAATCCATGTGGTTTCGTTGTTGATGAACATTTACCCTTTTTAGCAGCCTCTCCAGGTAACAAATTATTGAATTTTATTAATTTTAATTGGACTTATTTTAGTTGGGGTTTTCATATTTTGATGGATTAGGAGAAAATGATTATGTCGTGGAAGGGAAATGTCCATTTTCAGCAAAAGGTACTGAAAGTTTTTTAGAAGCTGTAAATACGAAAAAGCTAATTTAAATTATAAAATAAATATTTCAACTACAGTAAAAAAACCCTAACTAATATCAATTGTTTCAGATATAATTTTGCCGTGTTATAAATCTAGAACGACTAGAATTAAAACGGGATCATAATTATTATTAACAAATTCAAGGACAGATGCACATAAGTCGAAGAAAGTACTGCTATTTTGTTGTTTATGATGATCAATGGGCGGAAGACGAAATAATACCATACGACGAATTATTTTGGCGAGAAAAACTGGTAACACAATTAGAATGGTAAGTTGATATAAAATATTGATAATACAATTAGGACTAAGTTTTGTATATTAAGTTGGTTATTTTAAGGTTCTATAAAGAGTGCCTACTCCCGGAAATCGTTAATCCACAATACGTGAAAAGGCTCCAAACAACCGATATAAAAGATCCCAAATCAATATTAGATTGTATAATAAGGAAGTTATGTTATTTAAAATAAAGCATTCAAGTAGTAGTTGTAAATTTGTAAATAAAAAATAGGTCACGCGTATACATCGTAGTACATAATATAAATAGCAACAATTTCGGATTCAAATCAACAGTGAATCTGGACAAGCGTGAGCGGTTCTTCCTTCTGGAACTTATTCCTATCAAGTTCTGCAATTAGTAAGACGCTTATTGTCCTATTGAACAGCGTTATTGTCTTCTCGTCGCCGTTGGATCGATCAGCATCAGTATCAACATCAACTAAGAATAAAAAGAAAATGATAACTATTCTGTAAGTTTTGAATTTAATTATTCACACCTTTTTTCATGTTCACCCGTTTTCTTTTAATTTTTACACAAATAAAAAGTGGTCGCATAAAATTAAAATGGAAAGCTCAACTTTTTTACTATAAAAATATGTCAATTCTAAAGTGGGATGGAAATTATAACCTAGTAAAAAAGGAGCAGCGAAGGTTTCCGATGTTCGTCAAGTCATTTTTTTCACTCAGTCATAATTCCAATTCCATTTTAAAATCGTAAAGTACGGAAAAAAATGACAAAAAACTGTGTTCTTCAATCCTAAATGACGACTTATTATTTGTGTAATAAAATAAATAAATTTAAAAAACACTTTTTTTAAAAAACAGTAAAAAAGTGAACTAAAAATTAAAAAAAAGTTGTCTATAAAAGCAATTTACTAATCAATTTTAGCACATTTTTTAAAAATGTCAATTACTTTGAAAACAACCGAAAATTAACTACAATTTTAAATAATGTTAAACATCTTTAATTTTTGGCTAAAAACAAAAGTTAAACCTATTCAACAAAGATCCTAAAAAATTTATCGGATAATGTTTTATATTGTAAGTTTTTTTTTAATTTAAATTTAGTTCTCTATTAGTTGTGCCATATACATTTATATTACTTAAACTAAAGATGTATAACATTATTTAAAATTGTAGTTATACAATAAAATTAATATAACATTTTCGGTTGTTTTCTAAGTAATTGACATTTTAAAAAAATGTGCTACATTTGATTGGTAAATTGTTCTTGTAGACAATTTTTTTAAAAAATTTGAGTTCACTTTTTTACTGTTATTTAAAAATGTTTTTTTTTATTTATTTTAATTTTAACTTTTTAGTCCTATCAAAGGTACTTAATAATTTTTAATTTTACAGAGTTTTTCTACTGAAAATTGGGTTTTCAAGACAGGGTAGTGCCATTTTCAATATAACACCGATACATTCTAATGTATTTTAACTCAATGAAACCAGTATGGATCAGCGAAACAGAATGGAAACTGTCAATTTATATAAATGTAAGCCATTACGACTATAATTATGATAAAACTATAGACGTAAGAAAGAAACGATAAACTATTGTTATCAAATAGCTAATCAGACATCAGCAGATATCATTGAACAGTATTTGTTATGGGAACACTTCTGTAAACAATCCGAGTTTACCAAGAATACGTATGTTAGGGAAATAGAAAGAGAAAGAAAACAAATCAATTACGCAGCTGGGCATTACCATAGAAATAAGAGGGGGCTAATTAACAAAATTGATAGGTTATCCAATACTTTATTTCGAACTTTATCAGACCAAGAATATGATTATTTTGAAACTAAAATTAGACAATTGGAAAATAATAAAGATAAAACTATTAGTTATTTACTATTTAAAAGAACAAACTGTAATTACGTAATCAGCTGTTCATAGTATAAATACAATAGCAGAAACTATAAACCAAAATGAAAAACCTTTAACAGATAATATAAAAAAAGTTTTAGGTTATAAAAGAGTCCTATTTTTATTTGATTAAAGTATTATTTTAATTGTGTGAATATTATGACATAATCAGTTTTTTTTTATTTTTACTAAAGTATGATAAATGTTTTCATTTAACACATTGGTATGAAAATTTTATGTTTGAGTAAAAGTTGTCTTAAAAATATCTATTATGTATGTATTCATTTACTTACCTATTTAGAAGTTTATGTATTTTTTTATCTAATATCTTTGAAAATTTCTTCATAATAACTGATGTGAATAACGATCGATTTAATGTGGGTGACTTGTGTATACGTGTAATAAAGACGTTCTAAAAAGCTCTACGGTTGTAAAAACGAATAGTTTATTCATTTTTTGTGTATCAAACAACTTGATTAAAACAATCAATTATACAAAAATCAATTTTAAAATAACAAATAATTAAACTTTTACATTTTGCAATGCATTCTTATGGGATTAATAGTTTCTGTTGTTGCCTACTGTAGCGCTGAGTGTCCTAATGCACGGTGTCTTATAGAGAAAAATAATAATTAAATATTTTAAAGAATATATTATTTGAACTCAAATTTCATTTGTATTTGATACAGCTAATTAATAGTTATCTTTCGTATAAGTACTTGCAGAAGCTTGTAGAGGCATAATATTTCACATTAAAGATACAAAGATGTTTCGAAAAGTTCAATTCGCTTAAATAAATGTCATAAAATAATCCCGGAAAACACAAACAAATTATAAAACATTTAAAATATCATAAAATTGTTATAAGAATATTATTCCAATATAAAAAAAAAATATATCTCCACGATATATTAATATATTTTTTTCATATATTATATGATGTTTATAGCAATAAAAACATTCTTTATAAATTTTATATTTGAATATAAGTTTTCTTAAAAATATCTATTATGTATGTATTCATTTACTTACCAGTTAATAACATAATATAATAAAACAATTAGGTAGCTATTACGTAAAAACATTATATATACTATTTACATGTTATATACTTTATAATGCAGAACCCGGCGATACTGAAAACAATTGTAATTCCCAATGTGTTTTTAAAAACGTTATAACTTTGGAACGGGGGGGAGCACTAACGATGGGGTTTTCGGCACAAACCAGCACTATCATAGCACAATCCGATGATGTTTAAAGAAATTCAAATTTCCGATGTGGGGGGGCCAACTTAATGGAGCCAATTAAGGAATATTAAATTACAACTCAAAGGTGGCGAAGATCATCCGTGTTCTATTGTCGGTGCAGATTGGGTAGATGGGAAGATTCTAGTAATACTGGTTAATCCCATAGTAAAACATAAAAGCTCTAAGCTCTGGCAGGAGTAACTATGACTCTTTTAAGGGTGCTACTCTGTTTTCGACAAGCCCGGTCGCCGGACTCTGTCTTTGATTAGATGGGGTTCGTCGGCCGTCTAACGCAACTTATATTAGTAAAACAACACAGAATGAACTTATTTCAATTATGGGAAATTTAATATTAAAAAAAGTGTTGGATAGAGTAAAACAAGCTAAGTTTTACAGTGTCATCTTCGATGAAACTACCGATATTTCAAAAATTTCCCAGTTAGTTACTGTAATTCGATATGTCTATAAAAATGAGGTGTATGAAGATTTTGTTGGATTTTTAGATTGTCATCAAGACAACTATAAAAATACTGGAGACGTAGAACCTAAAATAACTGGTGTAATGATAGGACATTCAGTTTTAAGTATTTTGGAAAAACTTGATTTATCATTGGAAAAGTGTGTTGGGATTACAACTGATGGGTGTTCTGTTATGCTATCCGAAAAAAGTGGGGCAGTTAAAACACTAAAAGAAAAAATGAAAAATGCAATTAAATGTTCTTGTTTTAGCCATGCTTTAAATTTGTCTATTATGAAAGGATGCAAAATAAAATTTGTAAGGAACGCTTTTGGAATAATGACAGAAATTATACGTTTTTTTAATACATCAGCCAAAAAAAATTTTATTTTAAAAAGTACTTTAAAATCATCGTTGCATTCGTTATGTGAAACGAGATGGGTAGAAAAACATGATTGTGTATTACAGTTTTTCACAGGCTTAAGTTCCATAATCGAAGCCTTAGACAAAATATCAGAATGAGATGATATAAATACAGCAACTAAAGCCTCTTACTTATCTAAATCAGCATCGTCTCGCGAATTTATTTTAACATTGATAACTGTATCAGAAATGTTTACTGTAACATCTCCAATAAGCAAATTGTTGCAATCTAAAAGTCAGGTTAAATTTTCAGCTACTTTATTAATTAAAAATGTTATTTCTATTTTGAAACAAAAACGAGAAAATAGTAACAGCTGTTTTAAAAAAATATTTGAAATGGCTGATAGTAAGTTTGCTAACTTGGGAATTTCAGGCGGAATTACTATGCCAAGATTATGTAAAGTAACGAAATATAGGGAAAATCCTCAAACTCGATCAGCTGAAGAATATTTTAGAATTGTGCTCTTTATTCCCTTTCTTGATAATTTAATATGTGATTTGGAATCTAGATTCGATGATGATTTGACGTCGGTTTATGATCTTGACGTGGTCTTGCCCAATATAGTCAAAATAAAAACCATTTTCGATGACAAATGCAAATTGGAAAATAAAATAAAAAATGTGATAAATCAATTTGGAGACTTAATAGCCTATGAGCTGAATATACCCAGAGATGTGTTTGATAAAACATTAAATGGTGAATTTGCACTTTGGCATAATTATTGGTTGAACGAAGAACATTTACCGACAACACCTTTAGAAGCATTCGAACGTTGTGACCCTGACTGCTTTTCTGGTATCCAATTATTGTTACTTATGCTTCTCACATTGCCAGCTATAAGTTCTACAGCAGAACGCAATTTTTCATCTATGCGTCGAGTTAAGACATGGATGAGATCGAGAATGTCGGAAGAAAGATTAAAGCGTGCAATAAAGACCGTTTATTGCACGCTCATCGCGATATTGTAATTAACCATGATGAAGTAATCGATATATTTGCCCAATCCAACAGGAAGCTGGATTTTATTATTTAACTATATTTAAAAATGTTTTATTAAACATGTATATAAATTCGGTATTTTATATTTTGGTTACTTGTTTATTTTTTTTAGTTTTTGAATAAAGATATTCGATGCTTTAAAATAATAAAGTGTATCACAAATTTTTTCAATAAAAAAAAAAGTATAATTATGTGTTTATATATATATATATACTTATAAATGCATTACTAAACCGCCCCTCCCGTTAACGCGAGCTGGATCCGCGCCTGGACGCACCATGTGGCTTAGGGTTCGAAGGAGCGTCCATGGTTCGAAAGTATGACGCGTAATGTCTCGCCTTAACTGACCGGGCATGGGTCAAGCGCCAAGCGCACAAAGGCTGGAGGTTTGCCTTCACAACCGGCTAACTGATCTTAACCGATTGGTACCCGGGAGTCGCCATTCGGCGCCCGTGAGCGTTAGAGGGGGGCGTGATTGGTGTCACGCCCGTATGGACACCTTGCTGCCACCTCTGGGTACATGAATTACGCCCAGACGGTGGTCTTAAGCCCACGAAGTGACTGTAGCCACAGTCAAAGTCCTAGTCTGCCCTCGTGGAGCGGGGTCGGTTTTAGTCAAGACTGACACATGACGGGGCGAATCCCCGGTTAGTACGGCGGTGCCACCCGTCATATTAGCCACTTAACCAACATGTCACACAATATAAGACAGCCTCGGATAGGGGTCTGGACCTCAATTATGGCCGACCCCGACAATGTTGGTACGGTGCCCCCCGGGTCAAGTAGTTGTCCCGCGGCGGCCGAATTTAGGTGTACCGTTTGTGGAAGAGTTTTTACCACTAAAATCGGTCTAGGAGTGCACAAGAGTGTTGCACACAGAGCTGTGGCCAATAGCCAGATAAAAACAGACAGGCACAATAAGCCCTGGTCTGCAGAAGAGAGACGCATGCTCGGGAAGATGGAGGCGGATGAAATAGTCTCCGGCACCTCCGCTTCTAGCCTCACTAGGGTGCTTTGCGAAAAGCAACCTTTTGGAAGAACCCGTGATGCCATAATTGGACGGCGGAAGAACCCCGAGCACCGGCGCTTTGTTGCGTCGATGGTCGCGGAACTCCGCCGCACGGGGGAAGCCGTGAGCGCTAGCACCGGCGACCTGCCGCAGGTTCCGGCTGGCGGGGCTGATGTCGCACCCGTCGCGGACCCCTCGGGGTCCCGACGCGTTAGACGAGTCCGCAGCCGATTCGAACGCCCCATGCTACGATAGGAACAGGATTCATGACCTCGGGGAATCTACGGAACCCGGGAGGGCGGCGACGATGCTTTTAGCCGCCCAAAAGGCCGTTGAGCAACTAACCGCGGTTACAGGTCATGGCGCCGAGCGGCTGGTGAACGCCGCGCGTTCCTTAGCGGAGCATGGCGTCGATCCTTCTGACGCGATTACCAGTTGGTATCGCGAGTATAATAAAGTCAGCCCGATCGGAAGGGCGGTGGCCGGTGAAGGTACGTCGGCTAGTAGTGTCCGAACGCGCCGTACCAGAGGCCCCCGCACCGGAACGACCCCTAACGCGGCCGCGTGTTCCAACACCGCGGATCCCCGTTCAGCGCGCAGAGGCGACGATAATCAAAGTGTCGGCCCATTCAGAAGGCCGAAAGTCAACGAAGGCGCGGCGCTGTTCACTGCGCGACAACGCCCCGCCAGAGACTCTCGGACCGGAATGACCCCTGAAGCGGCCGCGGGTAACACCGCTCCTCCCCGTCCAGCGCGTTGTGGCAAAAGAGCGTCGAGTTCCGCGCTATACCGGAGGAACGTTTCAGAATGGAGGACCAGACCGGAGAGCGTCGTACAGCGAGTTCTCGGAGGCGAGACCACGGGGGAAATGCCCCTCGCGAAGGTCATGTTCGATTACTGGAGACCGATCGTCGGTTCGCCGGCGGAAGAACCGTGTCCCAGATTTAGCCTCGGCCGGGTGACAGTGGTAATCCGGCCCCCGTCCTGTACGATATCTTCGCGACGGCGATGTTGCCCGAAGAGGTCACCAAATCCTTTCCGGGTGCCAAGATAGCGCCGGACCCTGATGGGTTTACGGCCCGTCGCTGGCGGAAACTTCCTCCCGGTTTAGTGGCTGGAGTGTTTAACTTGTTCATCGCGTGCGGTAAGCTAACCGATTATCTGGTATCTTCCCGCACTGTCTTTGTACCGAAAAAGGGCGACGGTGGTGACCCAGGTAACTACAGGCCGATCTCGATCGCGTCTATAGCCCTGAGACACTACCACAGAATATTGGCTAGGCGTCTGGAGGCGATGTCACTGGTCGACGCGCAGAGAATATCTTCCTCCTCGATTCGCTTCTCCGGGAGTCACGTCTGGCGTGCCGGGCCTGTGTCTGGCGTCTCTCGATTTATCGAAGGTGTTCAACACGGTGTCCCATCAGTCGATCACGCACGCAATGCGGAGCGTCGGCTTGTGCGAACAATTTGTGGATTACATCTCCAAGTTGTACGCGCGGTCGGGGACATTCTTTCAGGCGAAAGGTCAATGTTCGAGTCAATTCTCGGTACACAGAGGCGTGGGTAAAAGGGGACCCACTTTCCCCGCTTCTATTCAACCTGGTAGTCGACCTCGGACTAAAGTCGTTACCCAATACTGTCGGTTCCCGCATGGGAGAGACTATAGCGAACGCTCTGGCTTTTGCCGACGACGTCATCCTGGTGGCAGAAACGCCAATGGGGCTGAGTCGAGCGTGCGATGCGTTCACAAGTCGAATGCGGGACGCTGGTATGAGAATAAACCCTACAAAGAGTGCGACTCTGACCCTAGTACCTTCGGGTCGTGAGGAAAAAGTCAAGGTTGTTCGCGAGGTCTACTCCATTGCGGGGTCAGACCTCCCGGCGCTTGATCTGAACGACCTAATGGCAATATCTGGGCGTCAGTTTCGCAGGTGGGCGCCTCGGCGAATACGATGGCTTGGCTTACGCAACGGCTATCGAGAGAGTGTCTAACGCCCCGATGAAGCGCCAAATGCGACTGACCTTGGTAAGAGACTATCTCATTCCGAAGTACGTTCACGTACTGACGTTTGCGGAGGTCTCGGCTGGTAAGTTGCGGAGAATGTCACATGTCACGAGACTGGCCAACCTGTCCTCTTCGTGTCCCAACTCGTTCATCCACGCGCAAACGTCGGCGGGTGGCTTGGGTGTTCCGGACTTTCTATCGTTCGTTCCCAAAAATCGCTTCAACAGGTTGGTAAGACTTGAGAACTCGACGGTGCCGGCCGTGCGCGAGTCGTTCGTCCGCCATGGCGCACGTGCGCTTGCGGGCACCCGACGTTTAGTCGAGCAATACCAACTCAAGCCCACCTACGCCCGGAGTCTTCATGAGTCTGTAGACGGGTGCGAGCTCAAAGATCAAGTATGCGGATCGTAAGGATCTTCACGATAAGATTCTTGACCGACACCGATCGACCGAAGTACGAACGGTCGCGGCCACGATCTCGTGGCGCGGTGTTTGGGTACCTCAGAGTATCCAAGCGCTCCGCGGTTTAGGTTTAAGCTCGGGCCTGCTCGCAGGCGTTACCACCCGTGTGCTCAAGGGTTCCGTGCTTAACTGGTATTCCTTCAACCGCACAACGAGCACCTTTAGGCGGTCTGGCGTGGGGTAATTGCCCCCGGAGATCCCGTATCAATAAATGAGGCCTCCTCATCCTCATTCTACCTTTCTTTCCCTCTGAAAACCCATCCTTCCTTCTAGAGTTCTTTTCATTCCTGGTTAGGCAGTTACATGATGACTGTTTACCCTAGTGTAAGCTCTCTTCTCCCGGCTAACTGGGGTAAAAGGCAGTTTCGACAATACTGATCGCAAGATGACTACTTGCGTGAGGGTCCATTCATGCCTCTGATATACCAAGTAATTCCACTACCTATTCGATAAAAAGATAATTACTACGCCGTAATAAAAAATAAAAATAATTATTTAGCACTTACCTCGGACAAGGAATATTATCTTACCTTGGATGACACCTTGTCATGTAAGCATACCAATGATTATTTGATTTGTTCTAATGTACAGCGAAAATTTGTTGTTCATTCCGATGAGTGTGAAATAAATTTATTAATAGGCAATACCCAATTAACTAATTGTAATATTGGTTTAACTAAATTAGGCAAAATAAACTTCCATAGGTTAATTAATGGTAATACTTGGTAGTATGCGGCTGACAGGCAAATTGTTATAGCCGATTGTGTAGACGTGTCAAACGAAAACACAATATTTCTCGACAACAGGATTGAAGCTAACGCTGTTGCCAGAATGTAAAGGCAGAGGGGGTTCTAATATTTTAGTGCCAAGCAAACAGCTGAAATCGGCAGTTTTTGCTGACTTCGTACCAATTACTTCAAATATAACGACGGGAGATATTAATTATGATAAAATACTTACAACAGGGTTTTTTAAAAACGTAACTAATTTCAATTTTAATAATTTAAAATCGAACTTGTAACGGTGCAACACGACATCTAAAACGGCCTTTCTCAAGGCCACCAACGATCCGTACCGAATAGTAAACGCAACTACCGAAAAACCACTAACAAAACATCGGCCAATGGGATTGCGGGGTTTTTACGAAAACAGCATAAATACCGACCGCAATCCCACAATCAGTACAGTCTTCTTCCAACCATCCGGGTATCTTATACACTGGATAAATTGGAAGCCGACAACTACACTATCAACCGCCAGCGTCTACCAGCAGTAACCATAGCGGCCCCAGCAGCAGCGGAACCGACAGAAGCGGCACTAGCAGCAGACGTGCCGACAGCTCACACGGCTCCACCGACGATTCCACATCGAAGGCCGTCCTTCCTAAAATACAGAGTCACTTATTAAAGTTGCGCTCTCCTCCCGGTGACTAGAGTCCGTAGGCGCTTATTCAAGCTGCCCTACCTTCCTCCTAGTCATCCCAATACATCCCCCACACTTCTGTATCCCCGATAGGACAATATAGTACTATAACTGTGAGGTACATAGTGCCTGTTTAACCCAGCGTGAGAGGCGAACTTATGCGAGTCCCGCCCTCACCGTTACTTATTGTGTTACCTAAAACCTCTGATTAATAAAGAACAACCGTAATATCAAGCATCCGTTTTATTATTCAACACACGACACGGCAAGGCACCCGCCACCCGTATCAAACTCAGAGTCATTAGATAATTTAAATAGACGATTGGGTATATTATCGGATAACATAACGCCGAATGCGTATACTACTCATAATTGGATTATAACAATTATAATAATAGTTATAACAGTAGTTTTATTTATATTTGTAATAATTGTGCTAAGAGTTAGGTATGACTTTATAATGGCACCGACCCCATCTGTTCATAATCCTTTAAATTATGCGCCCAACAAAATGAGCTTTTGTTAGCAAAAATATAGATTTATTTATGTATTTTTTATTTATTTTAATTATAAGTTATTTGATTTATTAAAATTATGTACCATATTTATATAACTTGTAAATGTCAAATTAAAATATAATGTTTGTACAAAATGTTGTGGCTATATATAATATAATCTATGTAACTCATATGTGATAAATATTTGTAATAAATATTTTTGTTTATATTTAATAAAAATTTATTTGTTCACATTTATCAACCGTGTGTGTATTATATTTATTAGAACTTTCAACATATGAACTGTTTGCCTGCTTGCATTCATGTATATAACTATAATAAAGTATGCGTTGAATAAATTAACTCTGAAAACATGTCGTTGAATATTTTTATTGAGACTATTGTTGTACTTTTTTAGCTTCGATGCAAAGCGAGAAGGTATTGGTTTTACTCTGATGTGTGTTTTTTTTTTATCTGTATACACTGTAACTTTTTTAATACTGGACCAATTCCTTCGAGTAGCAACTCTATAAATCGCAAATTTCATCTAGTTGGTACTTTGGGGGGGGGTAAAAGTTGAAAAAGTTTAATTCTTCAGAGACGAAAGTTGAAAAAACAAAAAAAAAACCGTACGAGTTTTTAAGTTAGAACTTTTACTGGCTATAATTTCGAGAAAAATAGTCGGATCGAGTTGAAATGTATAAGAAATAATTATTTGGTATGCCCGCACACGTCAGTTGTGTCAAACTTAAACTATACCCATTTCCCACCCCCCTAGTGGTGGTACAATTTTTTTTTTTTTCCGGGTTTTTAGCGGTAATTTTGGAACTTTTGTGTTGAAAATTTGCCAGTAGTTGGAACTCATATGTACCCATAACATATTAAACGGGAAAAAAATTCGGCACTACAGTTTTTTTTTAATTGCCGGGAAACTGTGTTTTCGCAGACTTCGTATATTTTAACAAAAACACCTAAAATCTTTAAAAAAAATTGATCAAATCATTAAAACAATTTTATTTATATCTATGCAGAATGATACTATTAGGTTTTGTGCTCAAGTACCACTCTTGACTTAAAGTTTACACAAAGTTCATTTTTTTTTTTTTAACTAAAAACCCAGTGTACCAGATGTGAGAAACGAACAGACACTAAAAACTATCAGTTGGTAACGTCTATCCGTGTTAGATTAGGTTAGGGCCCAATGATCGGTATCATAACATTGTGTTTATTACATGATATCACAGGCGACTAAATCGTGTAACTGATTATAGTAGACACTCGATTTATTTGGAAAAAAACGATACGACAAAACCACTGTCGTTATTTTATAGCCTGCGTTATATAACCGTACCGAAGGTCAACTATGAGTATATAAGGTCCAACTACCTGCAAATTATGAAGAGGACTGTTGTTTTTTGGATTCAGATAAAGTGTTGGTTTAGTAAGGAAAACTAATGTTTTGTATATTGTTATACTGTTATTCATTTAAAGAGATTCACGCTTGATTGTTTAAATTGTCTAATATTAGATAATCTGATTCGTGCTAATTTTAATTTTTTAGTTTATCAACTTGTAGCTCTAATTTTGTATAAAATATTTCATTATTTTATTACTATGTACTATTACTATTAGGATAAATTTTAATAATAATTAAGTCATAAATGATAATATTTTATTTTATGACTAGATCAAATCTCGTGAACATCATGATACTGCTCCTATGCTATTATTAAAAAAACAAAATTTTTAAAATCTCCATAAAAGGTTATTGTTAAATAACAGGCAACGGCCGACCGCTAGTGGCTATACACGTTAGTAATATTTAACTAATAAGTAATATATGTAGGTAAAATTTATTGTTTTCTCCATCACAGTACTAGTATACGATTTATTTTAATTTAAATGTAAGAAAATCGATTTTTCTTTAGAAAATAACAAGAAATTAATATACAGGATGAGGCAGTAAAACGGCGATTTTCTAATGTATTTAAATGGTAAAACTCGTTTCACTATCCCACCCTTTACATTTTAAGTATCTATGAAAAGGTTTTTTTAGTTGCATTTTATTTTGTACATTGTCAATCTAGTAAAATAGAAGTATAATATAGCTTTGAAATAATATAATCTATGAAGTATAAATACTTTGTGTGAGATTGCTTTAATGGAAGTATATAATACATAAATATTAATTTTATTGAGAATAAGCGATTATAATTTAAACTATGGAGTACAAACGATTGGAACATGAATCGTCGACCATTCCAACAAAATATAACAAGACATTGTATATGTGTTATTTGGTCCACTAAGTTTTTGCAAAAAAAAAAAAACCAGTACAGTGGGGTCGGGGCATAGTGGGGACGGAACATAGTTGGGTCAGGGCATATTGGGGATGGGGAGGTCACAGGTTTACAGGAATTTTTAAATCTGAAAGTGATAAAATCACTTTCGAAAAAACGCTTCGATGCAAATCGGTAGTTAGTATTTTCAAGCCAGTACAGTCCAAACCAAGCACAGTATAAACCAGCAAAGTTAGAAAGTTTTAAATGAAGGTTCTGTATTTACAAATGAGCATCAAAGCGTTAATTTGAAAGCGATTTTATTCAATTTTATCACTTTTATTTATAATAATTCTTGTAGACCTGTGACCTCTCCGTTTCCTCATTGCTTTGATTACATTATGCCAATACTCTACTGTACTAGTCCTTTCGGATAAAATCACTTTTAAATTAACGCTTTGATGCTCATTTGTAAATACAGAACCTTCATTTAAAACTTTCTAACTTTGCTGGTTTATACTGTGCTTGGTTTGGACTGTACTGGCTTGAAAATACTAACTACCGATTTGCATCGAAGCGTTTTTTCGAAAGTGATTTTATCACTTTCAGATTTAAAAATTCCTGTAAACCTGTGACCTCCCCATCCCCAATATGCCCCGACCCAACTATGTTCCGTCCCCACTATGCCCCGACCCCACTGTACTAGTTTTTTAAAAGGGGTTGGCATATTTAACTATTATTAACTATTTATAAATTAACTCTGAAAACATGTCGTTGAATATTTTTATTGAGACTATTGTTGTACTTTTTTTTATTATGTAATATAACCAAGTGAATAATAATATTATTGATATTACATAAGACAGCAA